>NC_143014.1:216683480-216708480 GCF_055824585.1 Amblyomma mixtum
TTCCAAAGTATTTGCTTTGATGCTATCAAAGGAGCGGCCGGGTAAATTTCCATGCTTCGACAGTGGAACGCTCGGAAGGGAAATGGAACGGACCGTGTGATTACTGAAGCGGTATCGAAAAGGTTTCCCTATTTGGATGATATATTACTCTTGGTCCGTTGTGCGTTCGATCATGTAAATAACATTTGTTGTGTCTCAATTCAGGCTTCCATTAAAACTGAGTGGGAAACTTCACGCAGTGCACATATGTTGATTGCAATCAAATAAAGCAAGATGCTATGTGACGGCAAACTTAAAACCGCACTAGCGCACTTTTCTCCTGTGAAGGAAACCACTGAAGCACTGAATCAGCTGTTGACACTCACCCCTCCCCGCCCCCCCCCCCCCCCCCCCCTCCCACGGAACACACACACACACGCTCTAAATGAGCTGTTTGAAGCGGCGACAGAAAAAAAAAAAAATCATCTACGTGCAACTACCACCACGTGCCTAGACGCGCCATGTGAGCTCGAATTTGGTTTTAATATACAATAACGCTCATGAAAGGAAGGGTTGGCATTTTTAGGAGACACCGCGTATACTTCTTCCCAATCTGCGCTTCGAAAAGGAGCTCTGAAGCAATAGCAAAGCTAACGCTCAGGTATGAAGCAGCGGTCGCGGATGTGCTTATGCTCATGATTGTGAAGCATAATTATCGATAGGAGACCCTCAGTAGATGTCGGCAGATATCTGCGTAATATCCCAGAGAGAGTGAGAACGCAAGGACGTCGCCGCAAGGACGAGCAACGACTTTGCTGTGCGGACCTAACACTGACTATCGACAGCACATTTCCAGCCACTTAATTAAACGCCAGGTAATATCTAAATTTGCGTAGCAGCAATAACTACAACTCCTGCGACGTTATGAGACACGGTCCCTGCGTAAAGTATAAATCAAGTTGCACGCTGTCGAAAGGTCGCCGCTGTTCTTGGAGGAAAATTCTGAAACCATTGTGCGTAATGCAATTTTTCAGTGCCCTCTGATCTCGTCGTTTATCAGATTTAATTTTTGCTTTTTCCAACGGACATAAAATCATTTATCGGCTAATTCGTGCCTCAGATGCTGCACTGGGCCTCTTATTTTTGTCTCTGCATTATGGGTACAGAGAGGTCATTACTATGCACTTAGAGGCCAACTTGCTAACGGCCGCTCGCACCTGGTAGGAAAGGGCTCGTTGAGTAGAATGCAAACAGAAACAGAAGCTTCTTTCATGCAGAACAGAAGCATACTGAGACGTGGACCCGTAACGTTAAATGACAGCGCCAAAATACGGCGAGGTCATATTGCCTCTCTCCGAATTTCCCCAACGACGCATCGAATCCGGGGCGCCGATTAGGTGCTCTATTATTGCCCGTTAAAGGGAATACATTAGCGAACTTGAGCCTCTGCGTAATTGCTCAGTAGTAAGGACCGTTAGGAATAACGATGCTTCGAGTCAAGTGCGCTCCAGTTTGGCTTCCAAAGTGCTTCTTCCGGTTTCGTCTTACATTGCCAGACGAAACGAAACACAACCTTCCCCTGCGCAACGGAAAAAGCAAAAGTGGGCAATCTGACTAGCGGACGCGAGTAACAGAGCAGGGAGACTGGCAGGATAGGGAAAAATAAAAGGTCAGGGTGTGGACGAAAGCGGGCAGTGCAGATACCCGATAACAATAGACGCACACTTCTTCCGTTCCCGCAGAACGTATGAGGCGTGCGCCGAACGATTGTGAACGCCGCTCGAAGCATTATAAAGGGAAAAGGTATTGCGAGCGAGCGCTACGCGGTGTGCATGCGCGCGATTCGTGCCTCGGGATCGACGTCATGACACGATATGGCATGGGGACACAAGCGACTTCCTGTCCAACTAACTCGGAGTTGCGGCCCGAGCGGAGAAAGCGACAGGGAATGAAGGAAGAAAGAGGGGGAAAAAGCAGAGTTGCGGCAAGCGCCGCCTGGCGCTGAGCGTTCGAAGCTCCGGCGGCAAACAACGGCGGCGGCTGCGGCGGCTGCACGCTCCTGCGCGCACCGTCGGCCGAGCACCGCTTTTTGCTCGCGGAGCGTCGGACGGGGGTGCGTCGGGCGGCGCGCGCTGCCAAAGTTTTCCCCAGGACGCTCACTCGGTGGGCCGCCGGTGCGAGCGGCGCGGCCGGCGCGCGGGCATCGCTCACGGGCCCGCTTGACCACTGCGCCAGGTAAGCAGCGCGCGCTGTCGTCTTGATCTACTTTACTCCGTTAGTTTTTTTTGTTCGCTGGCGCGACCGTTCACTCTGATCGTGCTAGCGGATTGCTGGCGCGTGGAAGTTTACGTAAGTTAGGATAGTAAAGCGAATGGGGAAGAGTTGTGCCACCAGGTAGGCTTTGAGGAATGTAGTGTCTTGGCTCCCCACCAATTCCTCCCTGACGCTTGACTTGCAATGAGTGATGATGTCCATTATGCGATACACTGATCACGCGTAGTTACGGTTGCGCTACCGCGTGCGTGCTATCAATCTACTCCTCCCTTTACTAATATCCGCCTACTCACTGCTCCATATCAGCTCTGCGCTTTGTCGGGAAAGGTAGGCACTGCGCTTCGAATACACTTCCGAGTTACAGGCGCGAACAGTCGCGCCCTCTCTAAGCAGTGACTCCCAGCACCGCTTCCTCTATGCAAGCGCGTTGAATATGATGCCGCTTATCAGCGAGTCGAACTGTCGCGTTTAAGGAGATGTCATGAACAGCATCGTGAACCGTAAGAAGCGAAGTAACCAGCATCTCCATGCTGCTGGCTGCAACCGGTTCAAGCACGTAGACGCAGTCATGGCTCGTTCTATACCGGGCTTGTTTTAGCAAACTGTCAAGCTACCCTGTTCTGAGATGTTCTAATTGCGTACTTTCCTCAGAGGATTACCGTGACGAGCTTAGCGTGCTTTCTCGACGTGACAACAAGCTGTGTTTATCGTCACTGCGCGGCAAGCTTTGAAAAGCGCCGCACAGTTTTGACAGGCGCTGCAAGCGCAGCGCTAATGCTATGCTGCGTTCAGCTTCTTTTTTTTTTTTTTTTGGTTCGGCCTTACTCGAACTGTGCAGACGCCAGCATTTTTCTGACCGTTATACGCGGCCGGGAAGTTATTTCTTTTCAACGGTACGTAACTATTTCGCAGCGACAAAACTGCCCAGGATTTCAAAGCAAGCAAATTACTCCGTAATTGCATGCATTTATGTGTAATTGCGTGTAAAAGTATTGCTGGTTTGCAACGAGCACATGTCGTGGAGCTTAGCACGGCATACCAAAATGTTAGGAGCATTTCGGTATGCAGCGCTGTACGGCTTATTTTTGAAATATTCGGAAAAGAACTGAAACGTCTTTAGGCTAAACGGGAAAAAAAAGACAAGAAGTGAAAAAGAACAGGACGGACTGCGATATTCTCTTCTTTTGCTGGCTCTAAATCTGGCTTACTGTTAATAGCTGCGAACAGATTGACTTTGCGGAAACGTGCTTTCCTACGGCGGAAGTGTGGGTCCGGCTCAAACCAAGGCGATGCTCTCTCTGTTGCCTGAGTACCAAAGCCACAGCGCTTGTGTTTGTGTACATGAAAACGCTTTATAACGGCAACGACAACAACAACAACAAACACGCACGATCTGACGTCACTTTTTGTTGTGTCAGCTGAGAGAGAGAAAGGATTTTGTAGAAGACAATTCTGTTGACAACCTTGAACACTCCCTTTTAATCTACCTTGATGCATTGAAGAAGACAGCAAAGTGGGCTCTCGAGCATTTTTGTTTCTTTACGAACCAAACTTAGTGGTCTTAGGAATATTGCTGAAAGAAAATAGCCCTCAAGAAAGGACAAGGGCGTGCAAAAAAGACCCACACAACATCAAGAGCTTACTTACAAAGGTTTATTTTTCAAGAACACAGTATTTACACCTTTTCGATAGTAGCGCTCAAGCCTATAACTGGCTGCCTCCTAGTCCCAGTAATGACTAATGACCGATGTGTCAGCTTTCTAATAGTGACCCTTCTGGCACTGAGGAAAGACAACTGTTTTCTTGAAAGCCAGTTGAAGGTAACGCTTACGCGGTTGTCCGATCTCGTGCTATTTCCCCCGAGTCCACTTTGACAGATGCGATGTGCTTTTTACGATCGATAACCGCACGACGCGTTATGCCATGGAAGCGTCGAAAAATAGCTCGAGTTCAGACAACTACGTAAGCGTTCGCTTTCGGGAACGGAGCCGGCTTATCTCTCCTCAACGTCAGGCGGGACACTTTAGAGAGCTGACATATCGTTTATTAGTCGTTACCCGGACTAGCTGTTAGCAAGTCGTAAGCATGTCACGTCTATCGCGAGCTCTAAACTGTGGCTTTTTGAAGAAGACAGGCTGAATGAGCCTTTGGTGGCGTCCGTCTTTTTCTCGTGTCCTTCTTCTTTTTTCTGACCCTTATTTCGTACTGATATTGCGCAACAAACCATAGGCCAACCCCACACCTTACCGTCTGCAGTAAATGGTGAATGAAGAAGATCGAAATAAAGGTTAAGAGAAGCACGTGATTGGGATTTTTCAATGACATTGCAGTGTTGTTTATGAGATTCCGCTCTCTTGCAGGCGTTTCTAAATTAGCGGCACGGGACGATGCGTTACTGATGAGTTTCCAGAGCACGGTAAAAATGGCCTCGCCAAAGCCATTTGGCCCTTCATTGCACTGAGTGCGATCATGAGGCGGTGTCAGAATTACCGCCAAATATCGAGAGAAGAATTCGAGGCTTTTATCTGAGATTGTCCGCATTTATAAGTGTGGCGACGTATGTGTCAGCTATCCGTCGATGTCCCTGACCACCCAAGACACTGTTTCTTGCACAGTGGCTGTGTAAAAGGTGAAAAATTACTTCATTGTTTCCTATATCGTATCTGGCTCTCTCCGTTACGTTTTCCGGTACTACCCCGACGGAAAAGCTATTGGTTGGTAGCCGTTTGTCACTTCCTTCAGTGCTCTGTCCCGTAACCTCCCCCCCCCCCCCCCCCTTCGCATTATTTCTATGTTCTCAGATTAGCAAGTGTTCTTAGATAACAAAAATGCAATTTTTACCGTAAACAGTGCTCTGATAAGCCGGGCAAGTGTCGCCGCAACCGGAGAAAATTATTCTATTGTTTCAGCTACAGCGCTGAGCTTAAAGCAGTTTTAATGAACGAGTGCATGAATAAACATTCATTGATCTTGAAAGAAATAGAGGCTCCGCAGTTGGGGCCTCTCTTACGGGGCCCCATAAAGGCGGCCACCCTACCCAGCCGGTCTGCCCGCCATACAGCTGGGTCTGTGACGGCAGATGTGGCCAGCCGCTCCTTGGTGCGCAAAAAGCGTCGCGACAGAAAAAATAAAGCTCAATTTCTACATGATAGGGCCCGAAAGTACACTAAACAAGTACCACGCATTACAAATACCAGTCTAGCAAAGAAACTAAATCCCCCCTTAAAGATATGCAATGCTCTTCGTAGTCGTGATAACTAATTTATTTCGAGGCTGGAATTGAAGAGACACATGTAGGCAGAGATGAAGAGATCGGTAGGTCTATAGAAAGCCATGCGGAGATAAAAGTTTGCATTCTGCCGGCTTCGCCTAATGGCTGCCACTGCACGCAGCAACCCAAGAGGCGTGAGAAGTCGGGAGCATTTCACGTTGTTGGGCTCAAATCAGTCACATGAGATCCTGCGCCTCTCCCTGCACTTTCATTGCCGGCAGCGGTGATGCTCAGCGCTTTACGACTAGAACGTCTTCGCGAAAAGCGCGGAAGAGTCGGAAGCACACTTCTTTTTGTTTAATTTTAAGCTGATATGCTCTAAAGGGCTTCCTCTGGGAAAAATCGTGTCGTTGTTTGAATAACCTGTATAGCACTGGACCATGCCAGCAGTATACAGGTGCACCTGTCTCATGTTGGCCTGAGAGTGAGTTCTCGTGAGCTGGGAGGGAGGGGCGTTGGTGCGTTGGAACGACTGCTGCTATCACTGTTTTGCCAAAGAGAACGGCGGAAAGTCTGGGTGTTTTTATTATTATGTTTTTTTTTTCACTGCTCTGACAGCTCCGTTTCCGGTCTTCTACACTATAGCAATATAACGCTTCGGCGGATGCAGCGGAGGCAACCAAGTCAGTGTAAGGACGCTGTTACATTTCCGTGAAGTACCGGCGATTCAAATGGAAGGACGGCATTAAAGATTTCATTCGCGATTTTCGCCGCTCCAAAGTCATCCCGCGCCAAAGAAACGCTTGAAGAGTCCCGGAGAAGTGTGTGTGGGAGGGGGGATATTATGCGAGTGCAGACTGGCACTATGTGTCCTTTGTGTCCCTTTAATAACATCGCCTTCGATATGGCAGCGCACAAAAACTTAGCCAAAACGCCTATATATGCAGGGGTGTTTCACCTAAGACAGCTAGAAATATTTAAAATAAGTTTTTTGAGCTAGAAAAGCGCTTTCTTTGGCACAGCATTGCCAGCGGTGGTGTTCATCGGAATACTATTAAGACATATTAACTAGCAGGCTGGTTCACTGATATTAAATAGTTAACTTTTGAACTATTACAGTTAGGCCCCTTATTTATTGAGAGGTTTGTAGCACACCGTAAGTAATATCCTTTTCAGTCTTTAGGTTATCAAAGACGCCATTCTTGTCGCCGCTGCCGCGCAAAGAATTTTGTGGTCGCACACGAGCGGAGCCGACATCTCGCGGCCGGAGAGAGCGCTAGCCACACCAGCGGGCGCGCGTCACACAGGGGCGCGGGGGTCACGTGCTGCATCGTGCGAAAGTACATGCACTTTTGAAAGCATGCAGGAAAAGCAACCCCTCCAGCGCACGTAACTAGTCGAAAAAGCCAAATTTTGTCGAGCCACAGCGCCAAAGGTAATCGCATTTTGAAATTCCAAGGACTGATATGGCTATTACTGATGACCGGCTGCAGATCTCTCATTGCAACCAGGCACCTAACTCTAATAGTTAAAAAGTTAATTATTAGAAATTAGTTAACCAGCTTACTAGTTAAGGTGATTCACTAATTTTCTGGTGTCCGCCAGGCCTGGCAATACCATGCCACAAAAGCCATAATTTCATCAATATTTCAGCATTGCATTGCCGCCTCTACTGAAAGGAAAGCTTCTATCACTAGGGGGAAGGCTGCCAAGCCAACTATGCATGGTTGATGCTTCACATTTGGGTTTTTGTCTCTCTCACGACTAACGGGCTAAGGAGCGGAGCTGCTACCCGAGGTCTTCCGTCCCTGCGACTTGACAAAAGGCAGTAGCGATAGTCAGTGCACACGTAACGGTGCTATACGCTGCAGTGCTCTGAGTCAGCGCAACGATCTTAGGAGCAGCGGATGGCGTCGACGTGCGTGTTCGATGCTGATTAAACGTACAGATTCTACTGTAAGGCCATTCTGAGTCGACGAGGCCGTAACGCCTCTTCAAAGCCGCCAAGGTGGCTCAATTGTTATGGCGCTCGGCTGCTGACCCGGAAGACGCAGGTTCGATCCCGGCCGCGACGATCGAACTTCAATGGAGGTGAAATGCTGTCAGCGCACGCCAAAGATCCCAAGGTGGTCGAAATTATCCGGTGCCCTCCATTTCGGTGTCTCTCATAGCCTCAGTCGCTTTGGGACGTTAAATCCTCATAAACCAAAAAAGCAAACACCTCTTCACCTCGAGCTACCAGCATTTCATATTAGAGCGGCAATACGTAGCTCACACACCCTAATGTACGCGTGCTTATGCACCAAGCGCATGTAGCAGCACAGCTATCTACCTGCTAAACCCACCTCGGTGGCTTAGGTGGTGAGCGCATTACGCTTTGGAGCTCGAGGTCGCTGGCTGCATGGACAGCCGCATTTTCGTGAGATCAAAATGCAGAGATGTTCCAGAATTCCCCGCTTTTTGTGCGCGCTGCAGAGGCTCGCGTCTTGGACCATCTCGGGCTAGCTTTTCACAACGAAGCTCGCATGCATAACGTGTGCTCTTCTTTAGGAGGCAAAAACGACACTGTCAAATGGACCCTCCGAGCATCACACGCGGTGTGTTCGTCCGCGAGTCGTGTTTACAAGGAAATTGAAACAAACAGTTGCTTACTGCTGGCCATCCTTGCTTGCGGCCGAATCACGTGACCGCAATAGACGGCTGTTAGCACTCAGGATGAGTGCAGGGTGTTGTATACGGCAGGTCGGATTTGCACGGCAGCTGATAATGGATTGCTGCGTTCGGCTGCCTGTCGCAAAAGCCGAGAGCGCTATCGGTATTCTTCTCAATTGCGTGTATTATCTTTGAAAAGAACAAAAGAATAAAGAAAAAAAGAAAGGAAGGAAGGAAGAAAGAAAATGCAGCGAGATGAAGGCATTAGCCTGGCTTTTTTCACAGCCATCATTCAAGACTGAAGGCTCCTTCCGTAATGAGGGCGATCTATTTTGCGCGCACCGAGTATTTTGGTTTTGGTTCCTGCTTTTCTACCCATCGCTCACAGTGAGCGTCACATGCTTACCGTGTCGAGCCCCTATTTCGGAGAAGCATCATGAATGTCTGCAAGCGCGTTTGTATGCATGTTCCACTTTGTATTCGCACAAATGTGCACTCAGAAGCAGGTGGAATGGGACCGCCTTATTGAGCTTTTGCAATGAGGAATATAGCTTTTACTGGCTTTCTGGGCAGCACCAGAGTGAGGTCGTCAAGTGCCTACCGAGGCTACTTCGATATTATTCATTTCGCAAGATGGAGAGATAAAGAAAGAAAAAAAGAATATATTTGCTGCTTCTTCAGAAACGCAGCCACCACACTTTGTGTTCTCTACAAGCCTTTTAAATGATTTAGAGCATTCGTGAAAACTGTGTTTATTTCGGACAGAGCCCATTGAGAGTCCCACCGTTTGCGTGACAGGGGAATTCGCAGCGTCGACTTTCTGTTTTTGGTTGCGATAATTATGCTTTTAGATCATCCTCGTAGCCTGAGCCTCTGTTTTCTGCAGAAGTAGCGGCTAGGGCTTACTGAATGAGAAATTGCACAATTTAAACTCTGGGGCACCGAATTCAGACGAAGAGCAATTTTTGTCTAACATAATGCAAAGAGGTGCCCTGATGCTTTGATGAGGTCTTTGGCCTCGTTCTTTACACGTGTGGTCGTTTCGAAGGCACAGTCACTACTTGTATTTCTTGCAATACGCAACCTATAACAGCCTGTTGCAAACAGCCTTCATTCACCAAGCAATGGGAGACTAGCCATCTAAAAATCTACCCATCCACACAGCTAAAAATTGAAAGATCACGGCTGCAAAGCTGTGCTAATCACTATGCATTCAACTTATATTAAGCGCAAACTGCGTAATGATCGCCGTCGGTGGACTTCAGGTCACATTGAGCGCGATAGTATACATATACAAGAGCACAAGTAACCGTTAGCAGTCTACTCGCAGCATTTTCATACCCAGAAATTCTGGACAAAAGCATTTTTGAGCGGAAAACCGTTTATAAACGCAATTTTTTCCATATGTTGTGAGATTTCACAATAAAAATCAATATATCCGCAGGTCACCCGACGGCAGTGTTGTATTTTTTTTTTTATTCACGTTTTTGCTATCGTCAAAAGCGTTCCCCGTTGGTTTGCTATGGCAGACTTAACTGTTCGATGTGATAGAACAGTTAAGAGAAAGATTGTAAAAGAAAGAACTGTAAAAGAAAGATTTTGTTACATATCAGAATATGGACCATTGTCTTCAATGTTTCCATAACAGTATCTTACAATTTTCCAAGTTTCAAAATTTTTGCCCCAGAAAGCTGGACTCGTCTTAAGATAAGGCGCGGCCTCGTGGTATACTACTATAGATCCTGACAGAGTCACAAGTTCACATACAAATTCAATGAGCCAACTAGGCTTTGTGTTGGTAAGAACGGGCTTTATAGGTTAAACATCTGCAATTGCTAAAGTCTAGAAAACAATTTTGTCGTTGACCTGAACTAAATATTTATTTAAAGCTGCTCCTAAAAATAACAGTCTACCTCGCCACCGAGAGTAGATGTAAGCATGAAATACACTGCAGGAAAGGCGTAGTGCATTTTCTGACGCCTCATAGATGGCGCTAGCCGCGCTCCGGTAATGATCAGGTCTTTTGGCTGCTGAACCTGTCCTCGCCTTCACCGGCTTGTGTTCTTCGCGCTGGGCAACGCGCAGGGCTTCCCTGCACTACAAACAGAAAGGAGTAAAAAAGAGAGTAAGCTGACACCTCTAGCGCCCTCCTAGAGGACAGCTTAGCCCCTTTTCATTCCCATACAGGTGTATTCGTGTTTAGAGTATGGCTGCTTTCGCGGCTTGGGGAGCTTACGCCGTCAGCAGCTTTTCTTTGCCGGACAGCGCGGTCTGCTTCCTCTTCGCATTTTGTGCGTTGCGTGCCGCCGCATTTGGATGGAGGCAAGATGCTTATAGCTACCGTGTTCTCAGTTTTCGTCGCGCGTTACAAGAACTCCAGAAGGTCGAAATTCACTTAGTAGCTCGAACATACCGGCAAAAAAAGTTCGACCCATATAAGTAGAACTGTGCTTCGCGTACTCGGAAATTACGTGGAACAGCATTTTCGAAGTTGTTAGCTGGAACGGTGCCCCACACAGTACTACCTGGAAATGTCTTTCGATCACTCTCAGTGGAATGGCAGTATAGGTATTTTCAAGTTAAACGCCATTTCAGTGAGGTCTCTCCGCTATATGGCGTGCCTCACAGTGTTGCTTTCGCACGTAAAAACCGGTCAACCATAAAGCATTGGAAAGCGGTCAAACGGCCGGCTTAGTTTCATATACATCTTTCATTGTACTCAAGTGGTGCAATTTCGTGTAATCCGAAGGTGACTCCACTCTTTGAGTGACCCAATTACGAAGAACGGTTTATGATTAGCCGGCGCCCGTGCACTGACCAGTCGTGACCAACCGTGTTATTGCGAATGGCCTGCAAGTTGACTGATTTACGGATCCTGTTGCGGAATTAGCCGCGTCAAAAAGTAACAATGAGCGCCATAAAAGCTCATTTAAGCGCAAGACAATGGTTTACCATCATGGTTACATCTTAAAGGCAAAGAAATTGGCATCATCCTTTCCTGATTTATATCTGCGTTCATTTTCTACACAGGCTCCAGCAGCAGCTCTGAATTAATTCGAATTGTGAATACTCTTGGGGTAGAATGCGCGTGGGAATTGCGACTGTTCGTGTCAATTATTGCTCATGGAAATGATCTGAAAGCTTGTTTAGTTTAAAAGGCACGCCCACAACCGTGACAGTGGCGGAATTTGCAGCTTTGGATGCAGCAGTGTGTTCCCTCATCCCGTCACCGATTTAAATCTAGCATGCTTTTCTACCCCTGGGTGCTGCTGATCGACAAAAATTATTGAGTACTGCTGTCAGGGCATGTGTGATTTAAGAGTTCCGTTTACACATTCTGCGTGGACTGAAAGGACTGTACAAAAACATTATTCTCACGTGTAAAAAGTTTGAGAAATACCCGTTCGCTAACATTCGTCTAGCGTGGCCCCATTAGTCGAAGACGTTGCCTTTCTGTTCCGTTCAACGGACCCCGATCGGAGCCGCTTTCTTGTTCTTGCTGCGTCTGACCTCACAAGGAAAGCGATTCCGAAGGCGCAAATAGGTACCGCATAGTTAATCCGCTTCTGTGCGGCAGGTACGAGGTTTGCGGGAATTCGTCCACAACTCTCATGGTCGGGGGAGATCTAAGGCGCGTTTACTGCAACGCTAATGAGATAACATCGTGCAAGCTTCAACACATCCTTTTTTAAGACTAAAGCTTCTTCAAGCTTCTAGGCATCAAATGAGTGGGCCGTATTTCCTGGAAGCCGAATTCTATCGACGTTTGTTTTTCTTTCTTTCCGCACAGACAGATGGGTTATGCTGTTCCTGTTTCTACATAAGGCGTACTCGCGATATCTCGTTGATCATACGCTGCAACCCTTGTAGCATTTTTGCGTTTCAGTGAGCTAAAATGCACTCGATGAACTGTGCGCTTTTTGAGACCGCTGATGCATTCCATAAGATGATCGGTGACACTGCTCATCTACCCTCTTTCCTTTCAAACTTCCACCAGTAAACCGGGTCTTCTTCGATGCCTTCGTTTACCGTCACTAGCAGGGGCGGTATTTACAATAATTACTAGCAGTGCCCCATTGGCCGTTCTAGTTGCTCCCAGCACATGACCATATTCTGTTTAGATGCGAGTCAGATCGGTTATAAATTGGACAGTTAAGCGAATACGCTTTAAAACCACTCCACCGTGGAAAATTTCTTTTTGTAATGTATTTTTCAGCACAAGGGGTTGATGCTAACAGCGTCCGAGATGCGGCTGTTGGACCTTAATTGCACTGCACTCCGGCGCGTGTGAGCGGCCGCATTCCCGTGACACAAGTTTTACTTGCAGCTTTGGAGGCAACTATGGTTTGGTTTGGTTTATGGGGTTTAACGTCCCAAAGCGACTAAGGCTATGAGAGACGCCGTAGTGGAGGGCTCCGGAAATTTCGACCACCTGAGGTTCTTTAACGTGCACTGACATCGCACAGTACACGGGCCTCTAGAATTTCTCCTCCAAAGAAATTCCAGCCGCCGCGGCCGGGATCGAACCCGCGTCTTTCGGGTCAGCAGCCGAGCACCATAACCGCTGAGCCACCACGGCGGCTATGAGGCAACTATCAACAGTACCGGTCAAAAATTCCGCGTTTCTTGTTTTTCCTCCTCTACGGTTTTCTAATTAAAAGTTTACACCCTGACGGGTGTTTTAAAGGATCATCTATTAATATATCAAAAGTAAATACTTTTCCGACTTTCGCAAGGCGTTTGCTAACGACAAGCCGCCGATTTAATTCACATCGGTGGGCCACCGATATTTTGCGCTTTAAGCTTCGCCCTGCCTGCGTAGTCTACTCGCACGATTTCGTGGGGGTCGCGTCGCCTGCAGGGCGTGAACGCTGCACACTGGAGAAGTACCAGATCCGGTGCCGAGCAGATGACACAGGCACGCAGCCGGGCCGAGAGCTTCGTGAAGAACACCTCTCTAGAAGTGGCAACAACTTGAAGTGCCGAAACTTAACAGTTGGAGAGGACGTGTTCAGTGTCCGATAGAAAAAGAAAAGAATAAGTGAGAAGAGAAGCGGCTGTAAAGAAGGATCGATACGCTTAGGCGAACAAACACGATTGATTCAAACGGACCGCCGCCACCTCTCCTGCAGGCGTGAAGTGCTGCTCGAGCGCCTCTCCATATAGATCGCGGCATCTGCCCGAGGGTGTCCCTTCCCGCGCACTCGCCACGTGCCGACGGCATCCGAGCCGAGCAAGTTCATATCCGGGAGGACGCATGGGCATTCACTGAGCCCGTGAAGACGCCCGTGCAGGAAATGCGATCTGCCTGTATAAATAAATAGAGCGTCCTCCGCGCCGACACTCCTTCGACAAAATTCGCCGAGAAACGGTGCTTTGCGGTGGGCACATGTGCATTTTGGTATCTGCAGAAAATGAAAAAAAAAAAAGAGTACGCTGCACAGCAAGTTCCAGTTTGCTCATTTTTTGACGTCCGTGCTGGACCACCAACTATACTATAGTGCATTAAATTGGAGATTAAATTCGGTTGCTCTTTTCCAGCGCTAGCTCTCAGTTTGGAAGGGAATATTCGGTGTCACCTTGGGCATCGCACTCAGCACCGCAGCGAAACATAAAAGACAGGACAAGGGGTGACTGCTCAGCAGCTGTACTTTTTTTCTCTGTTGTCACCATTGCTGTAGGGCTTCCTTGCCACGGATCACTACCATCATGCCTAACTATGTGGAGAGCGTTGACTTTCACAAAAGGGTAAGAACGCAGCCTGCGAATACCGCGAGCACTTGTCCTGTTCTCTCTGCTAAGAGCTGTGCAAAAACACGAAATTCCCATGACGACCAGCGCAACAACAACAAAAAAAAGCTGGAAAGAAACCGTTCATCGACTGCGTGCAGGGCATCGTTTTTAATATATTACTGGCATGAAAAAGTGCTTCAATGGGCGGCTGGGTAAGGATTAGCGCGCGTGTGAAGATATAGCGCGCCCCAGCAGCCTAGCGACGCATATTGCAGTGTACCTTGAAGAGTAAAAGGAATCTCTGGGCCACGAAGTTTGAAAAAACTAGCATAATCGAATAGTAAAAAAAAAAAAAACAGGAAAGTAAAGGAATAATTGAAGCCTCCTCTGGGACGACAATGAAAGGGGACCGATAAGTGAGCATACCGTCTATCGCACTGTCCAAGAAAGAATGCTGCTACCCGAAACCAGACATTTAAGACAACAAGGAATTCACACACGCCCAACACTCTGTCCATGTGATTGCTGGAAGACAATGCCATTGTGCGTGCCCCTTCTCCTCCCTAAAGCCCATCCATGCTCGGAAAATAAACAGTTGCAAGTAACCGCTCGTCCTATTTGCAGTCTGCCTTCGTTTTTTTTTTTGTCAAAGTTAGTGCGATCCAATTTAACACGTACCAACTAGCACCAATCGTAGGCCTTATGCCTAGTTAGCCATCTCAATAATGTCGGCTTTTTTTTTTCTCGATCTCTTAATTTTGTCCCATTTAGGGGTTTTAGCCTGTTAAGCTACCATTGCGTTTGGTGCTATGGATCAGAATTCGTCTAATGACGGCGGATGTCAGGGCGTCCAGTTCTCAGTACGCAGTGCATAGGTGAATGAAAGCCGCAGTAAACACATGGGAATAAAGCTGCATACTCAGACGACGAAGTTTAGAGCGAAACGAAAAACTTGGGGCAAGTCTGAATGCCTGGAACTCTTTGGACGTCCTCATGGATAATTTCGCGTCACCGCACATTTTTGCCAATCCGCCCGCCTGCCTGTCCGTCCGTCCGTGGACGTACACTTAGACCAACACAGAGCCAACATTCACGTGTGCTTGGGGGGAAAAAAAAGAAGAAGAACAATAAGTAGACTGAGTATAAGAAAGCCTTGATAGCATACATTGACTTTTATAGGAGGCACAGGCATACACAACGCTCAGCGTGAATGCATGGTAGTACAACATGTACGATGCAGCACGCATGCATTCCATGCAGTATCTGGTGTTGTCAAGGCATAGCATTCATTAGCCTATATGTTTACTTTACCTTTCTTGGAACGCTCAGTATAAGGAAGTGGAAGATTAAACGGATGAATTAAAAAAAAATTCGCCAGTAAGCTCCAGCGCTGAAGCCTACACAAGTGCGTGATACGGTGAAAAAGAAACTGAAATCAAACAAACACAAGAAATCTTTGCGCGCCGTGAAATTATAATTTAATTCGAAGTATGTCAATAATACCATTGTTTTCCGTGTAGGACTAGTTTTCATAGTGAAAGTGCGTGTGTGAGTGTTTGTCATTTGTCACGCGTTAGGTCGATCTCATTCGGCTAGAAATCCGATTATTTTGCACCAAACTTCGTAGCGCTGAACCAACCGATTGACCGCCGGCACGGGCGGCGCTTTTGTTTGTCGGCGCCTTCGTGAACCATTCCTGGGAGTCTGCATGGGCTTCCACTACTCCGTGACGAGCTTTCTGACAACCCCGCCGTTCTGGAGAAGATTTACCCCCCCCCCCCCCCCTCTTTTTTTTTTGTTTTTGACACAGCGTAGTAACGCTGGTGGAAAAAAGTAAGCTGTACAGACACGAAACGGAACACTCTTGCATCTTCCCAGGAATAACACACTGACACGAAATCACCAGTGTGACGAGACACTCCAACGAGATACAAGTAAGAGACGAACAGCTAATCTAAAAGGATCGATCCCCCCCGCGTTTCCCTTCGGTTCAGCCTAGATTCCTTATTTTTCTTCTTCCTTTTTGTTCGTGTGCCAGAGGAGATAATCTCTGATGCGAACCACGCGTCTGTACCCATTACCAGGAGTTGGGGACAGTGGTGCCGCTAAGCCTAGCGGCCTCTCACGTGATGTGCTGCAGCCACTCGGTAATTCTCTTTCCTACGTCAAGGATGATGTCAACGAGCTATTTTTCAATGTCCAAGCCCATCCGCCACGTGGGGGCAGCCGAGAGAAATACAAGCACTTGTTCCGAATTCCCGATAATGCTATAGCTTGTTCCGCCCGCTTTATCTCCCGAGAGAACCGCAGATGCGTGTCGCTGGGAACGCGGCGGAGTTGTACACTGTCCGCGGGGAAGGGCAGTCGAATACGGTCCGCGGCCAGTCGGCACGCGAGCATTGTCCTCGCCGATGACGCACGGAGCGTGCAGCTTTCAGGCGCCGGCTTTGTGGTAGCCGATATGTCTGCGCCGACTGACGCCGCTAAACC
This sequence comes from Amblyomma mixtum, assembly GCF_055824585.1. Lineage (NCBI taxonomy): Eukaryota > Metazoa > Arthropoda > Arachnida > Ixodida > Ixodidae > Amblyomma > Amblyomma mixtum. The sequence goes on from NC_143014.1 coordinate 216,699,820, forward strand.
GCACCATGTGGCCCGCCGAATCTCTTTGTGCGGACTGACTGACCAACCTTTCACTGGCGTGACGCGCTCACGGACAGGTGGGAGATGCAGCACCACTTTGTAGCAGTTGTACACACGCCTCTGCAAAAACGTCAACAAAAAATCTCTGTATTAGGGGGGGAGGCTGTGGTCTTTTCCTGCAGAGTGGGTGATGTAGGCTACAAGTACAAGAAAAGGACGATGCCAACACACGCCAGTAATTTTTGTCTTGTCATTAATGGGCATCCGGCAGTTGTAGACAAAGAAGCACATCGTTTCGAAGTCTGCCTTCGAGTTTAATTTTTGAGTCTTATTTTTCTGCATGCTCGCAAACCAATTTAATCGCTGCGCCTCAGAATGCACTCAAGGCTTATGCACGCGAGAAATTTTACAATAAAAGAACAAATACATACTCCTTTGGACCTGATGAAAAAAGGCATTTTAAACGACATTCAAAACAGTTCAGGCTAAATTTAAAGCAGACGTCACTTGAAAAAGGCTTGTGAGATTGTGAGGTACTCGCGCACCAAAAGGCTGTCCCGTCGCTTGAACACGAAAACAATCTTTCCGAAAGCGCTTCTATTCAATGGCGACGGCAAAGCCACTGTGAGCGCGCGCTTTTGAAGCGCAAAACAATATTGTTGGAAGAAGTGGCAGCAGAAGGCTTTAGAAACAAGGAGCACACGTTCCGTGCTTCAACCAGCCTTTATCCGGAGATGTTCGAACCATTCCGTCCGTAGCGACTGGCCAAGAAGAAACCACGTGACTGGCAACAGCTTGCGACGGAAAGAATCTAAATGCAAATTAGGTTTAGGAGTGCCAGAAGGCGCATGGAAATATTGCCCCGTTATGTAAGACGCAAGTACGACGCAAGAGCGCGCGCGTGTGTGTATATATATATATATATACACACACTGTTTTACTGCTTTCTCTTCTGCTTGACTTTTTCTTCTGCTTAGCTTTTTCTTTCACTAATTCCTCATGCTGCTTCAATTAGCCACGTGGCTTCTGACAGGGGTTCCAACAAAAACAAATAATTCACGCTGCACAGCCGACCGCTGTCGCGCTTGCCCGCTCGTGACAAGATGACAGCAATAAGTAATGAATTTTTGCGTGCAGGTGCCGAGGGGGAGCAGCTATGGGGCACACCGTATTGTGAAGTCGTCCGGGTTAATTTCGACCGCCCTAAATTTCTTCCACGTGCACCGGAATCTCAGTTTTGTCTCCATGCCCATGAAGCCGCCATGACAGCAGTATCGAACCAGCGACCTCGTACTCAGCAGCAGAATGCCACAGTCACCGAGCCACCACGCTGTACGGCTAGAGGGATATTGAAGAGAGAGGGATAATTGCAGGCAATAAATTACACTCATTCAGTATACGTGAAAATGTAGCTTATATACGGGCTATATGGGACGTGAAGTTTAACGTACCGAAACTGGGCATAATCTGTAAGGAACGCTGTATATGCAGGAGGGCTCCGGATTAAATTTTAATACTCGGGGTTCTTTAAGAGCACCCACATCACACAACGCACGGACGTCTTTGCGCTTCCCCCAGTTGGGACTGTATATGATTTGTAGAAAGGGGAGCTGAGGAACACGAAGAACACCGTTCAGCTATCTATTCTATTTTTGCTTTCTTCAATGACAGCGTGCAGAAGTAGAAATACAAAGTATAAAGCAAAGTCAGATATAATGTTATACGTTTCTCAGCGCTTAGCGAAAAAAAAATAGTGCAATTTTTATTTCTGGGACAGTTGTCTCTAACTACCGGAGTTGCTACATCCGTACAAAATTTTTTGTTTTAGAGAAGTTGAGGCTTTCGCTCACATGGCTGCCATTATTGTTCACCGCGTTGTCTGTCTTCTTGTTCACCGTGTTTGCGTCGCTCAGTCCTTACTTTTTCCATCTGCATCCTTCTTAAACGGCCGCCGCGGTGGCTCAGTGGCTATGGTGCTCGGCTGCTGGCCCGAAAGACGCGGGTTCGATCCCGGCCGCGGCGGCTGAATTTCTTTGGAGGAGAAATTCGAGGCCCGTGTACTGTGCGATGTCAGTGCACGTTAAAGAACCCCAGGTGGTCGAAATTTCCGGAGCCCTCCACTACGGCGTCTCTCATAGCCTTAGTCGCTTTGGGACGTTAAACCCCATAAACAAACAAACAAACTTCTTAAACGAGCCATATATAAGCTTCCCTTTGCAATCTCCACAGCAAAACCTGCCTTTGATATTTCCCATTCATACATCACTGCACGAACCCGTGGAAGCTTGAAAAAGGCCACCGCCGATGAAAATTTCTTAGCGGCCGACGGAACGTCCGACCGCACGTGTGCGGCTGAAGCCCATTGGTTGGAACTCTTTTGTCCCCCATTTCCAGTACCATGGCGCAGCTAAACCGCATCGAATAGAGGCTGCAGTGTCGCTAAACCCGGAGTTGAAAAACGACCTCGCCGCGTCTCGCCCGAATGCTCTACAAACGAGTTTGTGCTCCAAGTGTATGAGGGCATCCATTAGATGTTTCCTCAGAAGTTGGCTCCCATTTCCCGCCATTCATCATGATGAGCGCGAGGGGGACGCACGGCGGCTAATACGTTCGGCACGTGCATGGTCGAGATTGAGGCGGATTGGAGGCACCTGTTGGATTCGCTGCGGGCCAGAACACACGTGTTTGTGCAAGGAGGCATATATGCGCATATACATACGCCAACGCGAGCGGAAAGCGATGAAAGAGGCACGATATAAGCGTGTGTTTGGCTAGCGGGCGAGAAAAGAGTGATGCCAAATTGAGTTGGTGACGGAAGCTTGAAAGTAGAGTTCAAAGTTTGAGTGACCTAACTATGCACAAAAAATGTTACGGTCATGCCTTAGGGTTTAGAATTTTCTTTAACCGAGCACGGCCAACTGGATTCATGTTTTCCCAGTTTGATGGCGTCCGACTGCCCTGGTCATAGTTGATATTTATTTGTTTATTTTACCCCCAATGGCCGAGGCATTACAGAGGGCAGCTGTTATTTCAGCAGCAAACCAATGCAAATAAAAGCGCAATGCAGACAAGTTAATCATCTACGCATAAAACGTTAGCTAACGCGGTTAGAAAGCGGTGGTTGTCTTCAATGTGGCAACCGGTCCGGAGAGGTTGTTCCAGTCCATGGTGGTTCAAGGAGTGTTTTATACATAATAGGTTTGTACAAGCCATTTACGGGGCACAACAACAGCCGTGTAACGCGTCCACTTTCTCCCGTCGACCCAGTGCGCCAGTTATGCTTTTCGTTTCCTCAAAATCAACGGAGTCTAAATCCTCCGCTGATTTTGAGAAAAAGTAGGCACACAACTGTCTCGCTTTATAGATGGACACCACAGCCACCTCACAGTGCGATTGTGGTGTCGACTGACCCAGTGAGCCAGTTATGCGCCTTTCCTTTCTTCAATGCCAGCGGAGGGTTAAGACCTCTGCGAATATCACAACATTGGAAACTAGCAGCGTTTTGATGGAGGCGGTACGCGAAAGGTTATTGTGTGCTGTGCGATGCCGGTGCACCTTGAAGATTCCCAGATGGTGTAATATTCAGGAGCCCTTCACTACGGCACCTCTTTGTCACTTTATTATTTCACTCCCCCCTGTATCCCTTCCCTTATGGCATGGTTGAGGTGTCCACCGAGATGTGACACAGTTACTGCACCATTGCCTTTCCTCAAAAACAATTTCAAATTTAATTTAATGTGAAAGCACTTCTAGCCGAACTCCTCGGGTTTCAGCGGTGCGCGTGTGAAGCCTCTGAATAGCAAGTGTAACTGGCTCACTGGGTCAGGGGACACCTCAATCGGGCTGTGAGTTGCCAAAACTGACCTGTGAGAAGCCCAACCGGGCAGTCGCCTGCGAAACGTCAAAACGGGCCTGCCACTCCAGGCCTCTCGGCTGGCAGAGCAGTCTTTCCTTCTACACTGCACTCTGCGTTCGCCCTCTTTTATACTCCGGTGTGCTCGTTTGCTCGGTTACGCCGAGACCGACGCCGAGGCACGCCGCTCAATGCAGGAACGGGCGCCTTAGAGCTGCGCTCTAAAATTGCGACGAAGATTACCGAGCATGCGATTGGCATTCGTAATTGCGTTGTTAAAGTGAAGGGGCTGAGCAAGACCGGAAGCTTTTTCGACGCCGAGATTACAGTAAGAAGTGACATATTCGAAAACTGACATTTAGGTAGTAGAGGCTGGACTAGAGTTTCTGGAGGCACGTAAGTCTTTGCATTTAGTGGAATTAAGATCTATTTTCCACAAATCACACAATTAGAAATAGTATGATTGTCGTGTTGCAAGGCACTAGCATCATCAGAACTGTTAATTTTACGAAATACAGTACAATCATCTGTTAATAAATGGATGTTAGAGATACACAGATAGGTAGGTTATTAAGGTTTGGTTTATGGGGGTTTAACGTCCCGAAGCAACTCAGGCTATGAGGGACGCCGTGGTGAAGGGCTCCGGAAATTTCGACCACCTGGGGTTCTTTAACGTGCACTGACATCGCACAGTGCACGGGCCTCTAGAATTTCGCCTCCATCGAAATTCATCCGCCGCGGCCGGGATCGAACCCGCGTATTTCGGGCCAGCAGCCGAGCGCCGTAACCACTGAGCCACCGCGGCGGGGCGGTAGGTTATTAATACATATGAGAAATAACACAGGACCTAACAAGGAGGCCTGAGGCACACCACGGGACTGAATTAGGAGTTGCGATTGCTGGCCTATGCAAACTGTGATCGGTTAAATGAAATGTTCTTGCCAAAGTAAAATGGTTAGGGTAATTTATTTTTGCTTGTTTAATGATGAGGAGTCTATAAAAAACTTTTTCAAATACTCTTCTGAAGTCAAGAGATGTGTAGTCAGCTTGCGAACGTCGATCATTGATAACATGAAGATTGTGAGTGAATGATACCGGCTGCGTTTCGCATAAAAATTATTTCCGGATACCATGCCACGAGACAGTTACAAGAAAGTTAACGATGTTAGAATACAGGATGGGTTATATTAATCTGCGGCGGATTGTAGTTAGTGATACTGGACGGTAATGAAGAGGCGAATTTTTGCTACCTGATTTGTGGACCGGAACGACCCTGCCGACTTTGCAGTCAGCAGGGAGGGCGCAGATGTCGATGGAGTGCTGAAAAATCTTGAAAAGCATAACTGATGTGCAGGTTTGGGTGCTTTTCAGAACTGTGGTGTTAAGGTCGATGCCGGAGCTAGATGATGTTTTAGGCGTCTCAAGTAATTTCATAACGCTGTTAAGATCAATGCAGACCGGAAGGGGGGGGGGGGGTAAGCACCGCTTCTGGCTCCCCCTTGCCGAAAGGACTGATATACTTGGTCAGTAGTCACCGCTGACGGTTTGCAGTGGCGGTGGCATACACTTCACCTTGCTGCCCATATACTAGTAGTGCTGTATGGTATACTATGCTGTATACTGTATAGTAATACTACAGTACCGTTCTGTTCTGCGCTTCACATGGTGGCGGTTCGCAACGCTGCTCAAACTCCATAACTCGGCAGACTCATTTTGGCGACCTTGTCAGCGCAGTGTCAAGTGATGCGAGCACCTTTAGGAGTGAACAGGCAGCATGCATTTGTGTAAAATGTTGACGAATAATGCCAGATGTCAACTTTGACTATCCTTCTCGTACGTCATTTTATGTCTGATATTTATAAAATTCCAGTCACCTTTCGCTGCTTCCGCCTGATTAAAATAAACGAATTGGGCGTGGCAGTCACATAAGCTATGTAAGGCCTGTAAAGATAATTAGCGCTGTCCGTTCCAGTCGCATGGAATGACTCACCGCCATCGCAGTGCTTCCCTGAATAAGTTAGCCCCGATTCTCTTGGCATACGCAAACGAAAAAAAAAAATTACTCATGGCTCATTCTCACCTATATTCTTGGAAAGCTGCTTTACCTGCGCAAAAATTATTGCGTAATTAACGCAACATTCGCAGCGTACGAATCTTATAAGAAGCCGTTCAAGCTTGAGGGATTGAGGAAAATTTGGTGCTATTTCGCGCCGCTTTCACAATACGCGTGAGGACGGACAAACGACGAAATTAGCATTTTTTTTTTGCCATATAATCACCCTTGATGAGCAAGCACTCAATTTTTTTTCTCCTTCTCACGTTTCTCTGTGTTGAATAGCCTTGTTACGAGCTTCCCGCATGTCATTGCTCTTGTTATAGAGCGCGGTTACCAAAAACCTGAAAAGCACACACAGGCTAAAGAGACAAGACAACCCCGGACATCAGTTTTTGCGGATACAAAGTCAATCACGCTGCAAAAGATTATTATCTGGGGCTGGAGCTTTTTTCTGACACAAAAACAATACGACGGCGGGGGATTATTACCTGATTAGCAGTCATATATACGCATAGCCAGCCAATAATGTCCGAGTGTACTGCAGTAAAGGCATCAAATGCAGCAGGGCAGGATGTACTGGTAGTCTCGTCACGCCAGTGTCCCCCATCTGGCTACAGCACAGGGACACGTGAGCAGGACGTGTACACCGAGCAAAATATTCTGCAGAAAAATAAGAGCAAAGTGTGGAATGGAAAAAGACTGGTAATCTTGGCTGTGCCTTGTCGCCGTTCATTTGGAAGGCTAAAGGCTCTTGCAACTGCATTAACGACGCGAAACTGCCAGACCTGTTCACTTAGCTACGATGGCAAGATCAAAGTGCCGGCTTCCCTTTCTTTTTGTTCGTACAGAGCCTGATTTGGGAGGCCGCCTAATCCCGAGCACTGGTTTCATAAACTCATTCCTTCTTCTCGTCTTTTCTCTCCTTTGTTTTTTCAATGCCCCGAATCTTAAGGATCCTCTCTTTAGGTAAAGAAGAAAACGGCCGGTCTAAACGTAGGGTGACTGCGTTGGGCAGCGCAATGAGATTATGCTACTTTTTCAATCCACATCCTCTACGTTTTTGAGAGCTTTGAACCTTACCTGCTTGGCACTCATTTGGGCTAATCCTTTGTACGACGGCTGCAAGGGATCACAAAGACCTCGTTTTGAGGGTTAGTGCACTCTGGTAACGTCAGTCAGGTAAACGTGAATTGTCACTTGTCGGGTTTGTCGATTGCAGCGCAACTTCGCTAATCAATCAATCAATCAATCAATCAATCAATCAATCAATCAATCAATCAATCAATCAATCAATCAGTGTGTGCACGAGTTGACCGATCAGTCAATCAATCAATTTTCAATGACGTCTGAGCCACTCGATTTGGTTACAAATCTACGTCTCCTCGCTTCCCCAAACAGTTCGCGTCGTTTCTCTACCATCCGACCATGAACTTTTGTAAAGGTGTCTTATTTTCTGCTTTTACTCTGGTTGAAACGATTGGTTCTAAGTGATCGAAAGCTGCTCTAAAACATCACGTACTAACGCGCTCACTGAGGGCTTAACCAGACTTAAACGAGTCAAGTTCTACGTAGAGCGGAGATAGGAAATGACGGACTTGCGTAACATTTGTTCCAGCCTGCAAACGGGTCAGTCCAAATTCAGAAATTGCAAGCAGAGAGTATAACAGAAATTTCTAGCGAAAGAACTGGAGACAGAGGTTGCTGTTGCTTGAAAGAACCGGAAAGAACTGTACGTTGCTTGTCGCACACGAACTGCATTCAAGTGAAAAAAAAAAGAAAACAGAAGAACGCCACAGCCCCAATATACTTTGCAAACCAGGTGGCCCTTGAAAAACCACGAAAGAAGAAATGCAGGTGGGCTTAGTGTATGCCACTGCGCACGAGCCACACATCAGAAGGGAAATCAGAAGCTGTCGATCCCTGGCAGGCGAAATAAAAGGATTCGTTTAAAACCTCGACAACCACGTCGAGAAACGCGAAAAAAAAAGACGACGAAACGCGTTGGGAATCAGGGCACGGGACCAAGCGCGAGACAACGCGGAGGGCGCATATGGCGGCTGAGAGACAATCACCTCGCGCGCGCGGCCGCAAAATCAATTGGCTGCGGGCACACAGCTGGGAAGCGGCGCAAAAAAAAGAAGACGAAACCCAGGGGCCCCGTATAGCCGGCCCGAACGAACTCTCCGGATATAAACTCTGCGCGTTCGGAGTTGATGAGAGCGCGTCGTCCGAGAAAGCGAAATTTTTCAGGTCGCGCGTTCTCCGGGGACGAGCGCGCCACGCGACCCGACGCTGTCGCGGGACGGCGCGCGATGCAGCTGCCGAGGGACTGCGCTGCGGCCGGCGGGGGCACAATTTCGGGCACTGCTCCGGAGAAGATTGAGCGGACGAATATCGGGAGCCTCGGCGGGCGCCCCGGGGCCGCAGCCGCTGGAGAGGGCGGTCGAAGCTGCTTCTGTTTGTTGGGCCCTGCGTGAGCAAACATGACCCGCTTCAACGGCAGGCCGCCAGGACGAGACAGATCTCATTAGCTTTGTGCCGCCGGTGTCATCAGTTCTTCGTTTCGTGTGATCTCTGGTGGAGGAGGACAGAGAGAGGGGGACGCGGATCACAGATGGCGCGATACGTCAGTCACAGGCCGCCACGGTGTGTAGCGTGAGCTGCGGTATACGTATGCCATGCATGTGTATACTTTCGGGTCCCGCTCACTCGCTGACTATAACTTGCCGATTCGTTCGAAATCGACGTCGAC
>NC_143014.1:218010980-218025980 GCF_055824585.1 Amblyomma mixtum
GCAGATACGTCTCGAAACAGCCTTTTTAGTTTTCAGTAGCTTCCGGACTGCGTAAAAAAAAAGGCGCAACAATGTGCTGGCGGTTGTCACTACACTCCGTAGCAAGCGTTTGGAATGAAGGCGTGATGGGGACTGCAGGAATTAAACTGCAGGTCTAAATATTTTTTGTTCGTGATTTACACAAGGCTCTTTCTAAACAATGCAGGCAACTCTTTTCTGGTTATAAGAATAAAACAAGCTCATTAATGGTGTCTCTGGACAGGTGAACAAACTCCTCAACAACCCTACTCTGTCCGACAAACCTGTTTTCTCCCTACAGCTGCAGAGCCGACAACGAGCACCGGCCTCCGCCTAGCCACGAGCCGCATCGATCGTCGCGCAGTGAGGACGGTGGTGTGAGCGGCTGTAGCCGAGGCGGCTAATCAGCAGTCACGCTTCTCAGAAATCGTATATCTCAGCTCCTCATTCTATTCCTATAAGTGCTGTGCTGTGGACTTGGTGCCGGCCAAGCAAGATAGCAAACGCGTAGTTTGGGCCGTACGTACGTCCATACGATGTGGGACGTGTGTAGGAAGAGCTGTGGAGAGATACTGAAAGCCGTGTTAGCCAAAGCGCAGAGTATGAGCAGCTCTCGACTTTGAGCTTATTATATTAGAATGCTGGCCAAACAAGATAGGGTTATCGACGAAAACATGCCAAATGATGTCTTGTCTCCCCGTTAAGCCATTGCTTACAGACGTGTCTAAATGGTCATGACATTAAAATTAGAAAATTCTGATTATTTAGAGTTCCTCCTTCTTGATTTTCAAGGAAAAGGTACAACCGAATGATATTAGCTTTTGAGTAACGCTCATGTTTACAATAAAGCGATCAACAACTCCTCGCCTAAATATAGTTTCTTTAATCAGCTGCTTGATTTTTTTCTGTCAGCTCATAAAGACCCTCTTAAGAATACTCTGAGGAGGGAGATACTTGTTCTGCTCATCTAAGAACGCAGCTGGTTTAAATGTCAGCTACCACGTTGGGACTGTAGTGATATATGACGTTAGCAACTACACTAAGTTGCATTGGTTTTTGCAATACATTACTGCGTCCTTTACTCTCCATCATCAGTGAAGAACAATGGCCGGTTTTCATTTTCGCAATCCTGAAGCACGCGGTTTTTTTGGCCCAAGACATAAAAACACTGCTCTGACAAGAACATAAAAAAGCTGGTGGCGCGCATTTCCATGCCAGCGGGCACGATGCAGCATATCAGGAGCGCTTCTTGCGGCGTCATAGTAATCCTGACGGTTAAGATAGGTGTAACGCTTTTTTCATGAATGAATGGAATGAATTTTTACCGAGTGCCCTTCGCTTCGGAAGTTTGGCGGCCTTTTGGTTTCAGCTTTATTCATTATATAACGGGGCTTTCACGAACTGGGGATTAGCTAATAGCTAAAAAAGCTAAATAATAGCTAAATAGCATAGAAATAGCTAAGGACAGCGCGACGGCCCTTGTTTTCAGGGGTTTATTATGGAAAGTAAGGAAAAAGGACCGGATGAACAGAGTTTGAATTATTCACATGTTTGGGCCTTTACTTCGCCACAAATAACCTCGCAAGGCGTGCATAAGGGCAGACGTTGCAGTAGTTACGAGAGCAAACATGGAACTTTCACGAAGTAAGCAAGCTTGTTCCATGTGCAGACGAATACCGCCGATGGGAAAATTTAGTCACAATAACTGAACTTGATTTATTCCCTTCATGATATAGGCTTTGATAAAAGCTTACCCCGTCACTCGGTACTCAAGGGAGAACGCAGATGTATCATCAAATCTGTAGAGAATTTAGGGTAAGAGTTTTAGGTTTAACAATGGTGTTAAGATTTTGGCTGCACCTTTAGCAGAGCTATTTCGGAACATCTTCTCATAAATGCTGCGCTGCTTAGTTGTACACGGACAAAGAAACTGGACAAACGCTGAGGTTAAGCGCTTAACCTCAGCGTTTGTCCAGTTTCTTTGTCCGTGTAAAACTAAGCAGCGCAGCATTTATGAGAAGATGTTCCAACTAGCCCAGTCCCAAGCACTTCTTAACTCTATTTCGGAACGACGTCGTTGACAAGGGGTCCTTCTCATTCATGTATGCTTCTCTTGATTTGCAGAGCCCTGCTTTGCGGCCCCTTTAATTGGCATTTAAACATGTATTATTCTCTGCTGTCATGGCTAAGCATTAGTGCGCAAAAGAACGAGCCGATGCTACTTTTTAGTATACAGACGATGTGCGGTCGATGGTGATCGCGAAACCCTGTACACCTCACCCACAATTAACCTATTTGGCGTGCTAAATGCATAACACTCCAGCACGCCGAAATGACACGCTGAACACATGTTCTGTGGAATTCTCTACTGTAAAGACAGCATAAGTGTGTCATTTGTCATTACGAGTCTTCAGAATGTACGTTTGAGAAACTTGAATTCGTGCGACGAGGACTAAAGCTCCTATTTCCGAGTCGCCTGCCGCCAGACGTGTACCGAAACTGGAACGACTTCCTGAACATTGTAGATTGCAGATAGGTGGAGGGGGCTCCTCTGTGCAACAAGTGGATGATCTAATGCAATGCTTTTGCGACAACTTTTGCACAGCTGGTAACTCGATTCGTACAGAGGGAGCAGTGCGGCCCGCGCTGAGGCGCAGATTTTTAACTTGTGGTTATGATATAGTGTGTTCACTGCAATTCAGAAAGTGAAAGTAAAAGAGCTACATAGAAATTTTCGTTGTTTTTTTAACGCGACAGCGTTAAAGGCCCCGTGTCGCAGAGAAGCCGGTGTCGTCGTCAGCGTCGGAGGCGTTGACCGTTAGCGAAAAATTCGAGAAGCATTAATAAATCAAACTGAGTAGGAAATTGGTCGAGTTGGGGAATCAAACCAGGGCCTCTGGAGCGCGAGACGAGCACGCTAACCACTCCGGCACGCCAGCTCGATGGTTTGGAATGAACAAAGGCGCGTCTAGGGAATACGGTGTTGTCTTAGAAGGGTGCTTTAGAGACATGTACTGTGGCGTATATTGGTAATTATGAGCATGGAAATTACTGAAGTCGCAGTTAAGCGAGTAGCAAAGTACATGTCCGCTACTTTTCCTCTTCGCTTGACGTGCACGTAGCGGCATCAGGCGGCGCCCACTAAAAGCACTCCCTCCTCCTCCTCTCTCTCCTCCTCCTGGCAATGTACGTCACTGCCCCAACAGACATCGCGCGACGGCAGCGCCTCCCGCACGTCTCATTCGGGCGCAGTGGGCATGGAGGGCAGTGGGGCCGTGCGGAGACGCAGTAATCACGCGGTGAGCAGTGAACAACGCAGCGCACATCAAAGGCACGTTCGCCACGAAGCTTGGGGCTTGCTGCCCGCTCGTTCGGCGCAGAAGCTATGCTAGCGTTCGTGGCATCGGGTTTGTCGAGAAGGATGTGCCGACGAACTATGACTACAACTTGATCCCGCGCGTTTCGGCAAGACCCCTGGCAGCGCTTTTACGTGGTTTGCCGCTCCGCGCGTCCGTTTCACCTTACGTAGCATCAGCAGCATCAGGTTCAGAGAATGACCAATTCAACATATATGGTCATTAATCCAACAACACTACCGCGTCATACCCTTAAGGCGGAGCTTAAGTGTCTCCTCCGAATTTTTTTTCTCATTACTATGTAAATTGCGTTGAGGTCTATAGCGGGCACGTGTGGAGTGCACTTTTCAGAGAAGAGCTTAAAGCAGACATTTTTGTGAAGATTACTTTATGTACAGTATGCGTCAGCCTTGTGCAGAGCGCTGGAGCGGCGCACTTGTCCGAAAAAAAATTTAGACTTCATCGTGGCTTTTAGCTTCTGTAGCCTACGGTTGCGCGCAAGCGGAGCCACTTATACCTGCAAGCAAGATAGGTGTGAGCACTTTGCCTGGAAGCAATGAGCTGATTCCCAATTGCAGTTTTTATTTCTTGGTGCACAGTGCACGAGCGCTCTACACAACGGAGACGCAAGCTGCAGTCTCCTCCATCCTTGTATAGAAATCTTTACCTGTGTACTGCATTGCAAATATAGCGAAAGTTCGCCACAGTTATTAAGTTACAGAGTCAATATTTGCTGGAAAGTAGAACACCATGCGAGTCAGATGGACACGAGCAATGCATCCGAGAACCATGAGTTGCTAACTTGGGTTTTTATTGTGTAATGCGCAATGGCTCGAGCGCTCTGCACAAAAGTGATGCAGACTCTACAAGGAGGATGTGCGTAGCAAGTAGAGATGTGCGTAACCATCATGCCTGACTGCTGTGGAGGCATGCACCTACTATGCCGAACGATGCATGTATCGATGGATACGAAAATAACAGCTAAGTTCGAGAATTATGCCTCTTGAGAAACATCCATGGCTGAGTGTCGTAAGGGCGGCTCATGACTGATCGACGCCTGTGCCATTGGGGGCCATGACTGCGCTATCGTCTCTTTACGTATCGTTACTGGTCAGTGCTTGTTCGCCGACCAGCTACGCCTTGCTCTCGCGAACGAAAGAAACCGCATAAACCGGGTCTTTCATAAACGCTGTTTATACACATAACTAGGGCAAGGCTCGCAGGAGGAAACTCAGTGCATCGGCATTGCAAACGCTCGAGGTAACAAGGGCAACAAAGGCGTATTTCCCGCACTCCTGTCTGTGATGACAGAACTGTAGTTGGGGTAATTGATTCAAGGTTATGAAACAGAAAAGCGTTGCACAGAAGATTGCAGAAAGAAGGACACTCACAAGGGCATGTCTCTCTACTGCTTTCTGCGTTCCGCTATGCGGCGCTCTTCTCTCTGGTTTACAAATGTATGAGATCATCACTTCATCCTGGGGAAATTAACGCCAGACATAAAATCCTGCCAAATTTTTATGCCTCAATTTTACAGAAACAGTGCTCGCTAGAATATTAAGGAGCGTGCTCCTAAAGGTACGAGCGCCCACGAATATTGCCGCATTCCTTTCGCCGCCGCCAAGTACGCGGCCCAGTACTTCTTTTCTTTGCCACGCGCGGATCGAGTTATCCGGTTTGTGGCCGCTTTGATAGTACTATAGGTTGTGTGCGAAGGTGTGCGATCACACGCGGGTGATTCTGCGTCATTCTAGACTTTCACCAAAGATGTACACTCCTTATCCGCAATGCTCGAAACATTTTTCTTGTTCAAACAGAACGTAGGCCACAGGCTATGCCATTTTCTGGTTCGGACTGCTGTGGAGAGCCCCTGCCGCTATCGCGGCCTCCGAGTTTCCTTCTTAAGGGCGAAAGTTTGCGCGGATAAACAGTTAGGCCCAGATTTCAGAATGCTCCTTTGATTACACGGTTTCCCTAACTCAAATAAGGAGCCCTCCATGCTTCCTTAACCAAAGGAAGCGTTGAAGAGAGCCATCTAATTTTTGAATCGTCCTCAACTGCTTTTTAGGTCAGGAGGCACTCAGAGCGACTAGGAGCCTCTTGTACGCATCTGGCGTCGAGAATATGTGCCTAATAGCAGAAATATATTTGTTTAAACTGAAAAAAAGTAAGTGCACCTACAAAATAATATTTTTCTTAGGTACACACGTCTATGTGTGCTCGTTTTGCATTTTCCGCGTATTATGTCATTTCTCTACATGGCCTGACAGTAAAATGCAGTTTGTCTGGCAACGTCACATTGTTTACATGCAGCGGCACTGCAGCAGCAGCAGCGAATGTTCGCTCTGCCTTCAGGAACTGCCTCCTGGCAGCACAGGCAGAGCGCTTTATTTGTAGTTTTTTTTCTGCCCAAACTAACCTCTGTCTTAAGGAACTCGGCATCGCCGCAGATGCCGCAGACGCGTTGCTGCGCAAGCGCAGAACACGTTGATGTGCTGCGAAGCTTGCGTACCTCAGCGCTCCTCAGTAAGTCCTATTTAAAAATGCACAGAAGGACGGCGAACCGCTCTTAAGATATCGTCAGTCAGGTAAGTAACGTTCTTAAATTTGACTACGCCTGCATGCTCGTGACGGCCCGAGGTACCGACGTCAGGTAGTGGCCGTGCAGCGAGGAGCGACACAGCGAGAAAGGATCGACCGTTGCTCAGGTGAGCGGGATTCCTTGCGTCCGTTGGCGTGCGTGCCTCGGGCGTTAGGAGCGGGAAGTGTGTGTTGCCTCTCGCTGTTCGATAAGTTGATTCAATGCATTAAGCTGTGCATATTGATCAAGAATCGGTATGTGACTTACTTTTGGCAAGGCTGTGCTGGTGTGCAGTGTGTTCCTGTTGATCGTTTCCTGCCCTGCCAACTTTCGGCTGGGGGCACTGGATCTGAAATCATACCGAGTGATATGTAATGCTCTATCTATGGAACGTATACTATAAAGCGGATTCGAATCATAGAAAAGAAGAGCAAAAGCAACAATATAAAAATGCGACACGAGCAGGAAAACTACAGAGTAAATAACAAAGCGGCAATAAAGAGCAAACGAAAAACGCGTGTGAGGAAAAAAGCTGAGACTGTTATAATCGAGAGACAGATCAGACCACCGCACAAAGAATAAAAAAGCAAAAGAAATCCAGAATCAAAAAGCTTCCCAAAGCTCTGCAGCAAGCTATGAATAAAGGGGTAAAATTATGCAACGCAGATCATACTAAGATGATAAAAATTATGCGGTGAGTTCCAAACTAAAATTCGAAAGGTAAGTATTGAGCTGATGCCGTTGGGAGACAGCAGTTGGGTACAGAATTAGAGCTGAGAAAAGTGAGGCTTGCCATTGGGTATCTGAGGGATAAAGGATGAAAACAAAGTGTTTGTATGGCACAAATTGAATGCAACTTTATGCTGTTAACTTACGTTACAGGAGGCAAAAACTGGCGCTACAATAAAATGACTGCACAGATTGATAACGATAAATTTTGTAAAAGCTGCTAAAGCGCAAAATATTTCAAGCTGGGATAGACAAGGTATAGGAAGAGGTGACATTTCATTGATATAGCGCTTATCGTTGGATAACAGCAAGAAAAGATTCCACGAACTGTGTTCTTCCAAACTAGCCGGTGCCATGCAAAGAGCTGCAAGATCAGGATCACAAAGGGGAGCACACGTTAAGGCTATCCACACTTTATCACCGGCTATCCACACTATTAGACGAAAAATAGAAAGCTTGCCACTAAGTGGGTATACACTCCACGACATAAGCAAGGAGATTACGAGGTACTCGGAATGATTCCAATGCAATCGAAGGAAGCAAATAACAAACGAGAAACCTTTTGGAACACAAATTGGAACACGCTGCGCAACACTTTAATGCCCCGTATGCACAGGCAGACCACTTTTTATTATCAGCAAGAAGTCAATGTCAGCAAATGGAAAAGATACAGCGTGGATCTGTGGAGTAGGGACAAGGTGGCTGCAGTGACTGCCACGTGCAGATAGGGCAGTAGAAAGAGAAGTTAAAGGAGGAGGAAAAAAGGTTCGACGCAGGTTGTAGCATGGGTTCAAAATAGGAACTACTAATGCCGCCGTGGCATCCGCATGTGAAAGCACGTACACCTTATCCGTTTATTTACCACATGTAACTGATCGTACCATTAGAGCCGCTGGCGGTTATCCGCGGACTGAAAGTGTTTGCGTCGCCTGAAAAGCTGGGACGGCAGAAACGGCCAGTAGAACTATATTTAGGCAGCTGCACGCAGTTTTTACCAAAAACTATGCACAAAGATTTCGTCCTCCTCCACGGCGAAAAAGCGGAAACGGTGGCTGTACCAAATTAGGGTAAAGTGTCGCAAAAAATTTAAAAAATCATGGACGTTGAGGCAGCCGTGGCCCCACTGTTTGGCCTGCCTCAGGCTTTTCAGCTGCGTAGTTCGCTGAATAAAGAAAAACTAATTATTCTGCCGAAGTGAATGATACCAATGTTACTTTCATTTTGCATCACTTTCAAACAAAAAAATTCTGTTCCACCTATAAGTGCCGTTCAGAGTTTCTAAGCTAATATTTATTTTCTGTCCCCTTTATTAGGGAAGTAGCAGTTGTACTGTCTAACTTTCTGTAGGCGCGTCCCAGAATTCAGGACGCCTTAGAAGCTGAATAATGTCACGTTAAGGCGATAATGAACTCAATTATGCTTCAAAGCAACTTCATCAAGCTATTGAGAAGTCAAGAGAAAGGAAAAGAAGGGCTCGTTATAGAAATTACAGAAATTTATAGATTTCATAAGAGGGAGAACTCGAAGGCAGTAATCGGTAAGGTATAGAGATATTTTCACATTAGACAGCAGCCTGGCGCCAGTGTCGACATTTACCTGTAGGTACACACGTATCAGAGATTTTGTCTGCATTGTGTCGAAGCCGCTAACAAAGTCCGAAGGGCTATGTTACGCTTTCAAAAGTTTTAGCGAAAAAAAGTGACGAGTGACAGGAAGGGCATTTTGTAATAAGTGCATTCTTTATAGGAAAACCTTGTTTGGTATTTATGGGTGATGAAGATAAAAACCGTCATTTAGAAATGGTTGGAAAGATGAAACCTATTCACGCTCTGAAAAAACCTTAACAACGAACTTATAGCCGCTTGTGAAGTGCATGAATATTGCCATACTTGTTAAGAATGCCAAAGCCAAAGACTCGGCGAGAATCTTCACTTAACTCAGCTGAGCACTTAATTTGCAAACCTTACAGTAAGATAAAATATTCAAACACTGAAACACTGAAATATTCTTAGGTATGGCACGACTAAACAATTCAGGCAATTGCGAGGGTGACTTAATTGGTACGCTCACACTAGCGTGCATTCCGATTTAGGTGGATTTAAGCAACTAACAACACTTATCCAGTATCTGTAAAACGCTATTTGAAAACAGCTTAGCACAACGTACTCCTGCGAGCTATGTTTGATCCCATATTGCACTCATATTTTAGTTCGCTCCGAGCGGTGCTGGCAGAAGCCCGATTTAGTTGACGTAGCTTTCCGGCTGACCGGATGTCGCCTCCGAGCTCACGCGAATAGCCCACCGGCAGAGCCATTAGCGATAGCAGTGTTCGTCAGCGTTAGGGGCGATGTAACAGTAGCATCTCCCTTTTCCGTGTGGTCGTCTATTTAGCGCGCAGCGTGTGTAAAAGATCATGTGACAACTAGCCCATCAGAAAGTCTTACTTCCTAAAAAGTGTTTCTTGTCGCCTCTCGCTCTCTCTCTAAACACCGCGCCTTTTGCAGGGGGCACACGCCTTAGGGAATAGAAATTTATGGCTGTGAGGAGACAGAATGGCTGTATTTAAGCATACAAATTGCAAGATGTGTGAGTCCATAGCGGTCTTCGTTAGAGAATGATGCGTTGTAGCAACCAGTACGCGTTGTGTAGCCGTTGTTTTTCCAGCCGAAAGTGTCGGTTGCCGTTCCTTTTCCGTGTGTATTGGCGACACGGCTTGCAGCCTTTCTTGCTAGTCCTCGTCAAAGGACTTGCGAAACGGTCTGCGCTGTGCCACCACTTGCGCCGCTTTGCTTTCTCCAAAGTCGAACCACCAGCGTCGCGCGTGCAACGCCATAGGACCTCGGGCTGGTTATTCCGGCAGTAATATCACAGCCCCGTATATATCTCCTCCCTGGAGGCAAGAAACAGGTCAGCTGATCTCATGTGACTCAATCGTGGACCATACGCACCACAGAAACCTGATTGATTTGAACTTTGAGCCTTACTGCTACCGAAGATCATTGGCTTTGAATGGAACTAAAAATGTGACTATCTTTCTCAAGATCCAACTATGCTTTCGACGATGGAAAGAATTTCAGCGCCTTAAATGAAGCGCGTTAAAAACAGCGATGGAACGTTTGAAACGAAGGACCCCTCTTTAAACATTCAGTGCTAAGCATGTTTCTTTGCACAACTGTTTAGCTTGTGCTGTCTCTTTTTGTCACAGCGCGGGCAGAATGACGTGCCTGGACTAGATAGAACGTTCCATATTGCAAGCTTCTTGGATTGACCCCAACATCACATTTTCTTTGCGAAGGCTTGTAACGCGTGAGCGTTTTTTTTTACGGCTGCTTTGTTCATGGATATGAAAAAGCTCCAAGTAAAAAAAAAAGGAGCGCACGTCTCAGCAGCACAGATAGAAAACAACGGAATGAAATAGCGGCCGAACGAGAAAACATCACTGCGGAAAGGCAGGACACTGCAGTTTAATGAGAGTATCGTCGTTTAACTAACTGAGGCCCCATTGAAGGCGAGAGAAGTGCAATGAAAAAATGTCAACAAGACGGGATGTATATTACTTGTGCATACACTATGGCTCTTTCAGCTTGAATGCAGTGTTTAAGCATCAGCCTTGATAAATTATAGATGCGTTTTTTTCTTTTCTTTTTCACAGTAATGAGCTCGCTGTGGAATTATGAAAGCAAAGAGATACACATGTTGGATGATGTCATGGTCATTTATACGGAATCCAATGTTTTGACTTAAGACACAAAATAAGAAAAAAGGCTTAAAAATTGAATAATGCTAACCAAGAAAAAACATGGAATGTCTATAAAGAGAAGTCCCATCGCTCGTGGGCAAGTTTGTAGGACATCCTTATTCATTACTGCCATAGTCCTTCATGCTTGAAGGACTATGATACTGCTTTTTATTGTTTTTTGTCGCTTGGGCAGCTAATTAAACGAAGAGAGAGAGAGAGAGAGAAAAGGACGGAAAGGCAGGGAGGTTAACCAGGCGATGCCCAGTTGGCTACCCTACACTTGGGGAGGGGAACAAAGGGGAAAAAAGGAAAAAGAGCTGCAAGGAAATGAGTCTAATACGCTAATAACCTAGGGGTGTGTTTTTTTGTTGCAGCGCAACTGTTTCTGTGATCCAGTTCTGTTACTAGGGCTATTTTCTCGATAACTCCCGGCGTGCTGTCTGCCGATGTGTGTTTCTGTTGGCGAACAGTTTGTTTCCGCCATGCTGCGCGTGTAAGTGGGGTGCGCGCTACATTACAGTGTGCTATTTAGTCACGATGGCGATTGTGTACTACGCTTTGAAGATCCAACAAGCTTTCATTTAAATTTCCTCGGAGCTGTCTTTCGTTTTTTTTTTAAATACCTTTGATTCTTAAGCATCTGCTGATCCGTGCGAAATAATATGTGGCCGTTCTGGACAAGACATTACTTCGTGTTTCTTTTAGCTCAGTGAAGCCAGTGATCCGGAAGGTTGAAATATTCCTGAGAGCGTAGAAATGCGGAGTTTCTTTCGCTTACCCGAGAACTATTGGTACGACTTAACAAAGAGCTGAAATTAAACAAAACAATCTTCTCTCCTTTACCGTAATATAAGTGCATAAGACGCTTGCTAAAACATGTAAGAATCAAGGAATGCGTTCGATATGCTGCACTGGATTCACGAAAATTAGTGGCATTAATCAAAACCTTAGGAAAGAAACATTTTTGAATGTTTTGTTGAATTCGTCACCAAGACGGCACCGCAACAAAATGTTAGCAGTTAAAGGTACAAGACTATCCAGAATGGCTGGGAATGATCTTTACGCAGACGAATGCCGAAAGGGCGCACTGAAGTAATGAGCACCCCGCCCCCATCCCTCCCCTTGGCTTTACGGTGTTTCAAGGGTGTGATCTGGAAGACTGCTTTTGTTCAACGCACGGTGCAATTGCTTGGTCTGCCTCCTGGGAGGTCTCCTCTGAAATACGACCTTGGAGCTCACAGTTCCAGCCGGGCTGATTGGTCACCTAAAGCGTGGCCACCTTGTCGCGCTTTGCTTCATCCTGGGTTTACCCTTGGGACACCGCCTCTTGGCTTCTATTTGCGAAAACAGGGCAGCTGCCCCTTAACCACCAAGAGGAACTAACCGCGTTGTGTCACTGTGTACTTAGCAAAGCTAAAGGCAGGCAATAGTTGCAGAGGCCCTTTATTACAGACCATGTTCCTAGATGAGGAAAATGGTAGTTTTGCTTACTTCAAGGCCCTGGCTGTTGTCCACTAAGTGTTCTGCAAAGCAAGGAAGATCAAGCAATAACGCGCGCGCACGCACGCACGCACGCACGCCCACGCACACGCACACGCACACGCACACGCACACACACACACACACACGCACGCGCACACGCACACGCACACGCACACACGCACACACGCACACGCACACACGCACACACGCACACGCACACACGCACACACGCACACACGCACACACGCACACACGCACACGCACACACGCACACGCACACGCACACGCACACGCACACACACACACACACATGTAAAGTCGCATGCCATAAAGGTGTTACTGTGGGTCACGCATCATAGAAAATAGTCTGGAACGTCTCATAATTTTCCGAACAGATCGATAAGTGTACACCAGTGCAGAATAACTGAATTTCTGTTAACGCGTTTCAGAAAAAAAAAATCTCTCTCATTAGTTACTGCAAAATCGGTCGTTGCCGATCACTGTACCTCAAATGAGCATTTTAAAGCTCCTCTTAAATTAAGGTGAATGGTATAACACAAAAACCAATGGCAGCATTGTACCTGCTATATTTGAATTGAAAATTTAGTTTGTTTTTTTCTGAGCAAAGAATGCTTTCAGCTCCATTTCTCGGTAAACCACGGCGAACTTGAAGCTGAACATGAGGCCGAACATGAGGGCGTACGTGAATAAGAACATGAAGAAGAACTTATCCGAAGCATTGCAAAACTTTCCCTCTGAATGGTACCAACAAAAAAGTATTTCACCGCAAGAATTGGCTTAACGCGGTGGCACGTAAACCACAAAAAGCGCCGATGGAAACCGAACGGAGTGCTAAGTAGAATAAAAAGCGTGGCTGATGGCGGCGGCTCTCGAAGCATCGAATTCAACTTAGGAGACCATGTGCGCTGTACAATTTGAAAAAACACACGCGGGTGGAGGTGGAACATGTTCAATAGTCAAAGGACGGGACCAGTACCCGAGTGCGCATACAACCACCTGTGAGCCGGCCAAAGCCTCTGTAACCAGCTGCCTGCAGTGATGAGTGATGGCGTGACTATTGTCATATCGCAGCTCAAGTCACTCATTAAGCATCAGGTGTGTGGATGTCGTCAAATAATTTATTGGACCATGTCATTTATAGTTATGGTGCAGTGAATACCGCTGCATGATGTACCGCATTTTATGATTTGCTGTCGACGACGAGACAGAGATTAATTTTTGTTGATTGATTTTTTCCTCGTGGTTTAATTATTGTTCTAATTACTGCGTTTATTTCCTTTTATAAACTGCGCGAGTTCAATTTTTCCGTGTTTCCAGCTCCTGTCGCGCGTGTGTAATGTGTGTAAAAGGCATCAACAATTCCAGCAACAGAGGTTTTTTGCGTTTTTTTTGTCTTGTATTCTTCGGTTTGTCCACTTGCCTCTTCATCTGCCCAAATGTCTGCCTCAACATCTATACGCAATGGATTAGATGGCCGCTATGCTGGAAGTCTCGTGCTGCGTTCAGTCGTGCTGAATTGCCGGGGACTATAGGTATATACCATGGGCAGCACTGCGCCCGTGTTTGCTCCGTTCGACCTACGAATGAGTGGCTGCTAGCCACTGGATTCTATCGCATGCTAGCGTCAGGGGTCGAAAGAAAAAAAGAGAGGACTAGCTATGCTCCTTCTGACGATGCTCAGTAATCGGAAGAAGTACCGTTTCTCGCGACTAACCTAATTTCATCTCCTATTCTTCCCGCCGTTCACATTCTGAGAAACCTGTCCCTGCGAATAGTCATCTCGCGGATTTACGTTCCAAGAAATATCGCTGGTACATAATAAGGGTACAGGCTTTTCATAGTCGTCCAATAATATGCTCAGAAGGAGCAGCGTGCTGTCAGTACAACCTATTTTTCGTGCTGAGGTGGCGACCATTAGACAACCAAGTCATAAATATGCAGCGCTTATAGAATGACGCAATCAACAGAGTCTGCTTTTGCCAAACTATCCCTTCAAAGGCGCCTATATCGTGCCTCGTTGGACAGCATTTTCTAGCCTTAGCGCATGATCCCGTCTTTCCTGCCGCCTGTATTTTGCCAGTGGCATTTTCGAAGGCAATTCAGCCTTACCTTTGTCCGTAAGTTGAGCGCTTCACCTATTGTTGTTACTGTTGTTCCCTAAGTCATATCAAATCATTTCCGAGAATTCTGAACAAAAGCATTTTTGAGCGGGGAACAGCTTATGAACGCGATTTGTCTTTTACAGTACAAGATTTCAATACAACAATCAATATATCAGCATACCACCCGACGGCAGTCTCGCATTTTTTTTTGCTATTAACGTTGTTGCTTTTGTCGAAACCGTTGCCCAGTGGTTTTCTATGGTCGTCTTAACTGCTTGATACGAGCGATGAAAACACGTTAAAAGAAAGAGTTTGTTACACATCAGAAACATATGGAACATTACCTTCAATATTTCCTTAACAGTGTCTTATAGTTTTTCAATATTGAAATTTTTTTTTCCGATATTGTTGAACATGGTCACGTGCACATAATAGCAGCATGTCCAGGATTTGGCGTAGAGCATTAAAAATTCATCAAGAACTTACCTTTACATTAAAGATTACTGATGTAGTCGGATTTTGGATTGGAATACTTTTATTACCGGCTTGAGTTACAATTGGGTGAGTTTATCTTGCTAGGTGGCCGTGAGTGGAGACTGCTGGCGACATCTTGGGCTCTTGTTACGACCTTTACTTGGGTTTCCAGGTCGGAGCTGAGAAGCTAGGTCCCCCACGAGCCCGGGTGCGCGAGCCTCTGGGGCGATATACAGGTATGTGGGGGATCTGTCGGACAGTGCCAGAAGATGTGGTCTAAGATAATTCTGGTGCCGCATTTGCTGCGCTGTGCTGCCGCTGCTGAAGGAATTCGGATTTAAAGTGGGAAAGTCTTGAATAAGTTGACAAAGGAGTCTCCCGGAGCTAGCAATGTTCCACATTCCACAGAATCTTATCCAATTGAACTCTAATGCTCCATGGTTTAATGAGTTGTTATAAAGTTTGTTCCACAAAAAGAAAAAGCTGTTTCAGCGCGAT